>NC_057810.1:119557686-119564853 GCF_018294505.1 Triticum aestivum
GACGTGGCGTCCCCGGATTGGTCCGGGCGACGTGGAGGCTGGGGTGGACGTGTCCGGCCGCCGGGCGGACATGTCCGGCGGCGCGAGGAGGGAGAGGGCTAGGGTTTCGGGGGATCAACCGTGAATTTCAGGGAGAGGCATATATTTATAGGTAGAGAGAGCTAGGAGAGTCCAAATGAGGAGCGGTTTTCGGCCACGTGATCGTGATCGAACGACCGAGAGCATGGAGGGGAGTTAGATGGGTTTTGGGCCAGTTTGGAAGGGGTGTTGGGATGCAAGGAGAGAGGGTCTTTACGGTTACCCGGTTAACCGTTGGAGTACCAAACGACCTCCAAATGGCACGAAACTTGACAGGCGATCTACCGGTGCTATACCGAGGCCACTTAGCAAGCCTCGGGCCATTCCGAGAAAGTTTAGCACCCACTCACAACGAGAGACGAAAGGGGAACACCGGAGGACATAGGAGCACCGGATTGCAAAATGGACAACGGGGAAAAGGCTCGGATGCATGAGACGAACACGTATGCAAAATGAAATGCACATGATGACATGATAAAATGCAACACGCAAGAAAATGACATGGCAATGACATGGCAACGACGGCGAATAACTGGCAGACACCTGGCGCATCGGAACCGGGGCGTTACAACACTCCTCCACTAACAAGAGATCTCGTCCCGAGATCTTAGGACCGAGACGGAAGGGAAAAAGGGATGAGGTGAAACAAGAACTGAAGAGAAGAAGCAAGGAATCAAGAGCATTCGAGAAGAAGAAGGAACGACGAGAATGACGAGAATCGAAAGCTCACGAAATCAGATAGGCTAAGAAAGCACTCATTCTAACCGGAGTGGTTAGAATGAGATAAGAAACGAATAAGACTGAAAGGATTTAGGCAGCACTCCGACTGAAACATGGAGGAATAGAACATGAACTTCACCCAAAGAGATGGCACTTGACGAGATGAACAAAGCAATGCCTCCGGAAGAATTGAAAGAATTGAATGAAAAGAACTTAGAAGGAAAGGTTGAACGGATTTGTTGAGAAAATCAACAACGAAAGGATAAGCTTGTTGTGGACTTATGGAGAACATCTCAAAATTATGAGGTGATAACCGACCACAAACGGAAATGATTGGATAACTTAGAAGAACGAAGAAATGCAAAACTCCACTTCCAAAAGAATTACGGAGAATTAATTGCACTTCGAGATGCGAGAAGAAAAGATACTTGAACTCCACCAACAAGAATCTTGATGAACTCTTGAAGAATGAATTAAATCATGAAGAACCACCATGAACTCCGGTAACAAAAGAATGACGAGATAAAATTGAAGGATGAAAGAATAAGATGAGCCTTGCGATGATTTAGATGGAGGTTCCGACAAAAAGACCGAGGAAGATTGAACTCCGGAAAAGAAAAGATGAAAACACTTGAACTAGAATTTATTCCTCACGAACAAACTCTGAAGGAAGGGATTATTCACTTGGATGAAATAAGAATAAGATTTATTGTATGCTTATCCTTCATCAAAATAAATTGATGACAAGCAATGGATTTTGTATACTACTTATTCTTCTTGAAAAGGATTGAGAAGTGACATATCGCAAACTTGAGAAGGTCTTCATGAACCACCGGTAGGATTGAAAAGAACGAATGGATTAAAATGATAAACAAAGAAAAAGAATCTTGAACGAACCACCGTAAGAATTCGAAAATGACTGACGAAAGAGGATGAATCACCGGGAAGAATTGGAAGAACAAATATGCTTGAGGGAATTTAGATGCACAAGAACGAAGAGATAACGAGCTGATTAAAGAGCACTTGAATGAAGCACCGGGATAACAGAGAATGATAACTGGACTGATGGCCTCCGGTGAAAAGAAACGGGAAACCAACTCCTGAAATACTCCGGATGGATAAGAAAGAATATCTGGCACACTGAAATAAATCGAGAGGATGAGTATGAAAAACTCTTCTTCGATCTTCAAATGACGACGAGAAACACCGCAAAAATTCCCGAGATACTCCGGGAGAACAAAAAGCGAAGAGGTTGAGGCAACAAAGGAAAATGATTTGAAAACGATCTTGGAAAAGCATCTTACTGATGGAATCCATTCTTATGTCACACTTTGAAAAGAATTGAGAATAACTCCGGGGGAATTAGAAGAGTCAGGTAAGATCCTGGAAAAAGACCTGTGGGTTATGGGCCCACTAAAAGAAAACACCGTTGGAAAGGATGATGAACAGATAGATGATGCACCGGAACAATTGAAATATTTGAATGAGGTGACAGCCTCGAATTTATTGGAACAGATACGAATCTCCTGAGATGTCTTGAACACTCCGGAAGGATAAACTGGCGAGAGGCGAACGAGCAAGGAGAACACTTCGAGTAAAAGAATATGATCAACCCGAAAAACTTGAATTGAATCCACCGGAAAGGAAAAGAGATGAAGAATGACGAACGAAACGAGAATTCACCGGTTGAAACAATTGACGAAAACTGAAGAGGCTCCACACGAATGAAAATTGATGCTCGAAAGAGCTCCGGAGGGTGGGAGGGCGGGAAAACAAAGACAACTTGGAAGGGGAATCGACGAATATCTTGAAGAGAAAACACTGGTTGAAATCATTGAGGAAAGAAAGCAAAGGCTTCGCAGGAGTAGGATGGATACTCGATTACGGACTCCGGTTCTGAGAAGAAGAACAGGGAGGGCGGGTGGGAAAAGAAAACAACTGAGGATTGAACTCAAAGATGAAGAGGCTCGAGTCAACTTGACGAGAAATGCACCGGATGAAAAGAGCTGAGAACCAACGACCAGAAAACCAACTGCGTGATCCTAAAGAAAAATTTGAAGGGGAAGAGGAGTAATCCGAAACACCTACGTCAAGATTCCTTTCTAGAGCGACGAAGGGACCGAGGAGTAAAAAGAATTCCTACTCTCCGATATAACTAGACTCCGAAAACAGTTTATTCTAGACTCAACATCGGCCAAACTACACGATCAATCAAGGGGGCTCCTAGGGTCGGTCGAGGCTCTGATACCAACTTGTCATGCCCAATATGCGACCCTATCCAAAAGGAACTCGAAGGTCCCACCAAGGATAGACCCGCGTATTGAAACGCTTTTGCAAGGTGGATATCATTACATCAACATTACATAATAGATGGGGATACATACAAGAGGCAAACCATGCCACACGAATACAACACCACAATACATCAGAGCATCATCCGACTACGGATGAATCACAAACAGAAACTCAAACGACATCCATCCTGCTAGCCCAGGCTGCCGACCTGGAACCTATCCCCTGATCGAAGAAGAAGCAGAAGAAGAACTCATTGCAAGCAAGCATCGCTCTCGCGTCATGACCATCGCAAAACCTGCACCTGCAACTGTTGTTGTAGTAATCTGTGAGCCACGAGGACTCAGCAATCCCATTACCATGGGTATCAAGACTAGCAAAGCTTAATAGGAAAGGAAGGGGTAAAGTGGTGAGGCTGCAGCAGCGACTAAGCATGATATGGTGGCTAACATACACAAATAAGAGCGAGAAGAGAACAAAAGGAACGGTCGTGAAACTAGCAATGATCAAGAAGTGATCCTGAACTCCTACTTACGTCAAACATAACCCAGAAACCGTGTTCACTTCCCGGACTCCGCCGAGAAGAGACCATCACGGCTACACACACGGTTGATGCGTTTTAATTCGGATCTGGTGTCAAGTTATCTACAACCGGACATTAACAAATTCCCATATGCCTATAACCGCAGGCACGGCTTTCGAAAGATTATACCCTGCAGGGGTGTCCCAACTTAGCCCATGATAATCTCTCGCGATCAACGAAGGAATAGACCTTCTCCCAGGAAGACCCGATCAGACTCGAAATCCCGGTTTACAAGACATTTCGACAATGGTAAAACAAGACCAGCAAGACCGCCCGATGCGCTGACAATCCCGATAGGAGCTGCACATATCTCGTTCTCAGGGCAACACCGGATGAGCAATCCGTACAACTAAAACCAAACCTCAAGTTTCCCTGAGGGGGCGCTGCAAAGGGCTCAGGTTCGGACCAACACTTAGACAAGCACTGGCCCGGGGGGCTAAAATAAAGATGACCCTCGGGTTGGCCGACCCAAGGGAAAGGGGTAGATGGTGGTGAGGCAAATGGTAAAACCAAGGTTGGGCCTTGCTGGAGGAGTTTTATTCAAAGCGAACTGTCAAGGGGGTCCCATAAATCACCCGACCGCGTAAGGAACGCAAAATCCGGGAACATAACACCGGTATGACGGAAACTAGGGCGGCAAGAGTGGAACAAAACACTAGGCAAAAGGCCAAGCCTTCCACCCTTTACCAAATATATAGATGCATTAATAAAATAAGAGATATTGTGATATCCCAACCAAAATCCTGTCCGCCATGGAGCAATCTTCAAACTTCACCTGCAACTAGCAACGCTATAAGAGGGGATGAGCAAAGCGGTAACATAGCCAAACAACGGTTTGCATAGGAAAGGTGTCAAAGGTTAGAGGTTCATGGCTATTTGGGATGGCTTGATAAACAGGTGATAGGTAGCGCAGCAAAGCAATAGAACGAAGCAACTAGCATAGCAATGATAGTAGTGAGATCCAGGGTAGCGGTCATCTTGCCTGAAATCCCCCAAGGAAGAAGAACGAGTCCATGAAGAAGACGAACGGACGAAGCCGAACCAAGCGTAGACGAACGAATCCTCACGATCGCAACGAAACAGGAACTATCGAAAAGAAGCACACAACATAGTAAACACACCACACATGAACAAGGCATGATGCACAAACAAGCATGATGCATGACAAAGCTACATGAAGCTACTCATGGCAAGAGATGATGCAAACAAGAACAACACATCAAGGCAAGTTTAAATGAGGCCGGGAACAACATATAACAATTCCGGTAAGTCCTCATATGCATATTTCGAAATTGGTCCAGATCTTAACAAACCTTATGTTCAAGTAGTTAAACATCAAGTTAAGATGCACAAAGATGATCTACACGAGATTCTAGTCAAGTTACATATAAAGTTCATTAGATTCGGAGCTACGGCCTAGAAGATATGGGCAAAACAAGTTAAACATGGCATTGATGCAAAATGCAACCAAACATCAAGCAAACACCTCAAAAAAAGGATGCAACATGATAATATGAAACTACATGCAATTCTAAGCAAGTTTCATATAGAGCACACTCATAACGGGGCAACGGTTCAACACATGCACACTATACAAGTCATAGCAATAATCTGTCCAAAACAGCAACTAGGCATATTGCAAGCATCAAAACAATATGCTACATCACCCCAACATAATAACAAAAGGCATGGACATGATGTACAGGTAAAGCATTACAAAACATGAACATTGAACTATCTCCAGAAATCACTAGAACATGTCCAAACACACATGGTAAGATTGCAAGTTATTACAATTCAGACTTTGCAGAAAATAACATCACGATGCAATGTTCAGAGCTATCAAACAACATGTTACAGGAACTTATAATGGCAAACAAAGGCTTGGCATGATTTTACTCAAAGCATAGATCAATAGTCCCTTACTGACCATAAGTCAAAAAGGATCAGAAAATATGATGGCACCCACGTAAACATAGCAAGTTATTATACAGATTCAAACATGGCAGAAACATAATTATGAAGGCATGTAAATGAGCTTGTGCAACTCACTACAGAACAATACATGGCATGGCAAGGCAACCAGCAGTAAGAAGACATATTTGTGAAGCTAAGAATGGCAATAGCAAGGTCATAGGATGCATGGAACACTAGCAAAACACATGGGAACAAGTGAACTTAATGTAAACAGGCTGACAACAACATTATGAAGCAACTTTGGAGCAAGATTACAACAAGCTACAGCAGCCTATAAATGCAACCAGGGCCTTGGATGGATAGGGGATGACATGTATATCAAAACATGTTTATAGGACATATCCAGATTATGCATAGAATGATTAGTAGCAACATGTTTATATAGCATCGTGAAATAATAGATTCAGCCTAGCAAAACAGCAACATCATGAACACTACTTAACAAGCTCGATTCACTCACCACAAGTCATTGCATGACAAGATAAGCATAGCATCATCAAGAAGGCATGTCATAGAAGCTATACATGGCAAGAAACAACATCATAGCATATCCAGACCAACTACAACAACCTCGGCCAAATTGAATAACATGTAAACAATCTGCCAAGAAACATTTTGAAGCAAAAGTAGAGCACTCAAATGACATGCTAGACTACTCCATAATTGCAACAAAGGGCATGAATGGATAGATCATAACCACATGTTCAAACCACCCTTACTGAAGTATCTCAAAATATGCATGGATCTCTTTGTAGCATCAAGTTTACATGGCATCAAAATAACAGCAGAACAGGGACTAAAATCAGCAACATCACGATGCCTAGTTTGCATGCTTGTGCTAGTCACCACATTGATCACAAAAATACATGACATACACCACTGTAAAGAAGACATGGCATAGATCAAAACACATGAAGACATCAACCTCATAGGATGCACACATCAATCATGGCAAAAATGACAAAAGAGCTCGTTCTGATAACAGACAGCAGAAAACATTATGAAGCAGTCTTACAACAATGATTCAGGCATCAATATGACCTCAAATGAATATGATGCAATGGAATGGAATGATCTACTCGTCAAGACAAACTATTCGACATATTACACGCACGAAACGGAGCTACGGATGCAGAGATACGGCATGACGAACATGGCATGAAAATTACTCAAACTAGGGACTTAGTGAAAAAAAAATAGACCTCGGGGGGGGGGGGTTTGCTAGACGGACATGTCCGGGCTCCTCCGGACATGTCCGGCGTGGACGGAGGAGCAGACGACGGGGAGGCCGAGGAGGCCGACCATGGCGGCGCGGCACTCCGGTGAGGTTGGAGGAGGCCAGGGAGGCGACGACGAGGTGGCCCCGGACCGAATCTGGCCGGATCCGGCCGACAGCGAGTGGCGGAACCTGGCTGGAGGCGGAGCGCGCGCCGGCGGAGGAAGCCGGGCCTTCGGGCGCAGAGGCGGGAGGTCAGAGGAGGCCGGGCGAAGCAGGTCGCCGACGGCGGAGCTTCGGC
>NC_057810.1:119565322-119574828 GCF_018294505.1 Triticum aestivum
GGGAGGGCCCCGGATGGGCCCCGGCGGGCCGGCGCGGTGGGAGGCGCGGCGGGGACGCGTGGGAGGCGCTGGTTGGGCGGGGGCGGCGGCGCGATGATGTGGCGTCCCCGGATTGGTCCGGGCGACGTGGAGGCTGGGGTGGACGTGTCCGGCCGCCGGGCGGACATGTCCGGCGGCGCGAGGAGGGAGAGGTCTAGGGTTTCGGGGGATCAACCGTGAATTTCGGGGAGAGGCATATATTTATAGGTAGAAGGAGCTAGGAGAGTCCAAATGAGGAGCGGTTTTCGGCCACGCGAGCGTGATCGAACGACTGAGAGCATGGAGGGGAGTTAGATGGGTTTTGGGCCAGTTTGGAAGGGGTGTTGGGCTGCAAGGAGAGAGGGGCTTTACGGTTACCCGGTTAACCGTTGGAGTACCAAACGACCTCCAAATGGCACGAAGCTTGACAGGCGGTCTACCGGTGCTATACCGAGGCCACTTGGCAAGCCTCGGGCCAATCCGAGAAAGTTTAGCACCCACTCACAACGAGAGACGAAAGGGGAACGCCGGAGGACATAGGAGCGCCGTATTGCAAAATGGACAATGGGGAAAAGGCTCGGATGCATGAGACGAACACGTATGCAAAATGAAATGCACATGATGACATGATAAAATGCAACACGCAAGCAAATGACATGACAATGACATGGCAACGACGGTGAATAACTGGCAGACACCTGGCGCATCGGAACCGGGGCGTTACACCTTTCTTCCTTCTTCTCATCGCATGCACACTTTCATGTGCAATTAGCACATTGTCAGTTATCAGGCGACCAGGGACAAACGCACTTTGTTCAACACTGATAATATCATCCAAGAACTCTCGGAGACGGTTAGCAATGGCCTTGGAGGCGATCTTATATAAAACCGGACAGAGAGAAATAGGATGATATTGAGTGATACTTTGTGGGAATCGTACCTTGGGGATCAATGTGATAGAAGTGTCGTTTATCCCTGGTGGTAGTTCTCCCCCATTAAGAAAGTCAAGCACCGCTGGAATAATGTCGTCTTTGAGCCAACTCCAGTGACGCTGAAAAAACCCAGCCGTGAAACCATCCACCCCCGGGTCCTTCGAGGGAGCCATCTGGAAAAGGGCTCGGCGCACCTCCTCCTCTGTAAACGGCTTGCTAAGTGCATCGTTCATAACAGGAGTCACCCGTGGCTGTACAACATCCAGCAATTCATCCATCTGATGAAAACCTTGCGAGGTATATAACTTCTCATAGAACTGCTGCACCTCCGCACGATCTTCCTCCAAACTAGTACACACCGATCCTTCACTACGGACAAGATTTTCTACCTTATTCATGCGCTTGCGCTGGGCGGCTCGGGCCCGAAAATAACCCGTGTTTCGGTCCCCTTCTCGCAGCCATGGAACACATGATCGCTGACGGAGCCAAATTTCTTCTTGATGCAGAGCCAGCTTAAGTTTCTGAGCCACCGCTTTCTCTTCTTCAGTAGGTCCCCGTCGCAAAGGATTGGCACGCAGTCGGGAGAGCTGCTCTCGCAACTTCCTAATCTTGCGTGACAAACATCCAAACTCCTTCGCTCCCCACACCGCTAGGTTGCCCTGAAGAGCTGTGAGAGCTTGAGTCACTTCTCGTAGTCCTTCCCGGCCTGCCCCCTTCTGCCATGAGTCAAATACCAGCTTGTCATAGTCCACGTGCGTCTGCCACATGTCCTCATATCTAAAAGGTTTTGGCCCTCTGGGCACTACCGTTTCCAAGTGCTCGCGGAGATCCGCTAACACAAAACAATGATCTGACTCCGTTGTTACTATATGTCTGACCTTAATGTGTGAAAACATCTATAAGAGAGCGGAGTTACCAAATGCCCGATCCAGCCGGGCTCTCACATTCGATCTGCCGAACTGCATGTTATCCCATGTGTATTCAGTTCCCGACCAACCCAAATCAATAAGAGAACAATCGTCCGTCACTTCCCTAAATGCCCTCATTTTCCACTCCGGTCTGGGAGTTCTGGAAAAGTGCTCTGAACCATTCAAGGTCTCGTTGAAATCTCCAATGCACATCCATGCATCATGTTGAATTGCATATAGTGTCCTCATAAACCTCCAGCTATGATGACGATGTTGGGGAACGTAGCAGAAATTCAAAATTTTCCTATGAGTCACCAAGATCTATCTATGGAGAGACTAGCAACAAGAGAAAGGAGAGTGCATCTACATACCCTTGTAGATCGCTAAGAGGAAGCGTTCAAGAGAACGGGGTTGAAGGAGTCGTACTCGTCGTGATCCAAATCACCGGAGATCCTAGTGCCGAACGGACGGCACCTTTGCGTTCAACACACGTACAACCCGGTGAAGTCTCCCATGCCTTGATACAGCAAGGAGAGAGGAAGAGGTTGGGGAAGACTCCGTCCAGCAGCAGCACAACAGCATGGTGGTGATGGAGGAGCATGGTATTCCAGCAGGGCTTCGCCAAGCACCGCGAGATATGAGGAGAAAGAGAGGTAGGGCAGCGCCAGGGAGAGGTGGAAACTCTTGTCTCTGGCAGCCCCAAAACCTCAAGTATATATAGGGGAGAGGGAGGGGGCTGCGCCCCCTCTAGGGTTCCCACCCCTAGGGGTGCGGCAACCCAAAACCCATCTAGGGTGGCGGCCAAGGGGGGGGGGGGAGGCGGAAACTTGCCCCCCCCCCCAAGCAAAGTGGGGCGCCCCCTCCCCAAACCCTAGGCGCCTTGGGCCCTTGTGGGGGGAGGGGGGCGCACCAGCCCACCTCGGGCTGGTCCCCTCCCACACTTGGCCCATGCTGCCCTCTGGGGCTGGTGGCCCCACTTGGTGGACCCCCGGGACCCTCCCGGTGGTCCCGGTACGTTACCGATATCACCTCAAACTTTTCCGGTGACCAAGACAAGACTTCCCATATATAAATCTTTACCTCCGGACCATTCCGGAACTCCTCGTGACGTCCGGGATCTCATCCGGGACTCCTAACAATATTCGGTAACCACGTATATCTATTCCCTATAACCCTAGCATCATCGAACCTTAAGTGTGTAGACCCTACGGGTTCGGGAACCATGCAGACATGACCGAGACAACTCTCCGATCAATAACCAACAGCGGGATCTGGATACCCATGTTGGATCCCACATGTTCCATGATGATCTCATCGGATGAACCGCGATGTCAAGGACTCAATCAATCCCGTATACAATTCTCTTTGTCTAATGGTATTGTACTTGCCCGAGATTCGATCGTCGGTATCCCGATACCTTGTTCAATCTTGTTACCAGCAAGTCTCTTTACTCGTTTCGTAACACATCATCCCGTGATCAACCCCTTGGTCACATTGTGCACACTATGATGATGTCCTACCGAGTGGGCCCAGAGATACCTCTCCGTCACACGGAGTGACAAATCCCAGTCTCGATTCGTGCCAACCCAACAGACACTTTCGGAGATACCCGTAGTGCACCTTTATAGCCACCCATTTACGTTGTGACGTTTGGTACACCCAAAGCATTCCTATGGTATCCGGGAGTTGCACAATCTCATGGTCTAAGGAAATGATACTTGACATTAGAAAAGCTTTAGCATACGAACTACACGATCTTTGTGCTAGGCTTAGGATTGGGTCTTGTCCATCACATCATTCTCCTAATGATGTGATCCCATTATCAACGACATCCAATGTCCATGGTCAGGAAACCGTAACCATCTATTGATCAACGAGCTAGTCAACTAGAGGCTTACTAGGGACATGGTGTTGTCTATGTACCCACACATGTATTTGAGTTTCCTATCAATACAATTATAGCATGGATAATAAACGATTATCATGAACAAGGAAATATAATAATAATAACTAATTTATTATTGCCTCTTGGGCATATTTCCAACAGTCTCCCACTTGCACTAGAGTCAATAATCTAGTTCACATCGCCATGTGATTAAACTTGATAGGTCACATCGCCATGTGACCAACATCCAAAGAGTTTACTAGTGTCACTAAACTAGTTCACACCATCATGTGATTAAGACTCAATGAGTTTTGGGGTTTGATCATGTTTTGCTTGTAAGAGAGGTTTTAGTCAACGGATCTGCAACAATCAGATCCGTATGTACTTCGCAAATCTCTAGGTCATATTGTAAATGCCGCTTCCACGCTCCACTTGGAGCTATTCCAAATGGTTGCTCCACTATACGTATCTGGTTTGCTACTCAGAGTCAGTCGGATAGGTGTTAAAGCTTGCATCGACGTAACCCTTTACGCCGAACTCTTTATCACCTCCATAATCGAGAAACATGTCCTTATTTACTCCAAGGACAATTTTGACCGCTGTCCAATGATCCATTCCTGGATCATTCTTGTACCCCTTGACTGACTCATGGCAAGGCACACTTCCGGTGCGGTACACAGCATAGCATACTATAGAGCCTACGTCTGAAGCATAGGGGACGACCTTCGTCCTTTCTCTCTATTCTGCCGTGGTCGAGCTTTAAGTCTTAACTTCATACCTTACAATTCTAGCAAGAACTCCTTCTTTGACTGATCCATCTTGAACACCTTCAAGATCATGTCAAGGTATGTGCTCATTTGAAAGTACCATTTAGCGTTTTTTGATCTATCCTCATAAATCTTGATGCTCAATGTTCAAGCAGCTTAATCCAGGTTTTCTATTGAAAAACACCTTTCAAACAACCCTATATGCTTTCCAAAAATTCTACATCATTTCTGATCAACAATATGTCAACAACATATACTTATCAGAAATTCTATAGTGCTCCCACTCACTTCTTTGGAAATACAAATTTCTCATAAACTTTGTATAAACCCAAAATCTTTGATCATCTCATCAAAGCGTACATTCCAACTCCGAGATGCTTACTCCAGTCCTTAGAAGGATCGCCGAAGCTAGCATACCTCTTAGCATCCTTAGGATCGACAAACTTTCTGATGTCGCATACAACCTTTCCTTACGAAAACTGGTAAGGGAACTCGTTTTGACATCCATTTGGCAGATTTCATAAATGCAGCTAATGCTAGCATGATTCCGACGGACTTAAGCATCGCTACAGATGAGAAAATCTCATTGTAGTCAACTTCCTTGAACTTGTGAAAAACTCTTCGCCACAAGTCGAGCTTCACAGACGGTGACATTACCGTCCACGTCCGTCTTCTTCTTAAAGATCAATTTATCTCAATGGCTTGCCGATCATCGGGCAAGTCCACCAAAGTCCATGCTTTGTTCTGATACATGGATCCTATCTCGGATTTCATGGCTTCTAACCATTTGTCGAAATATGGGCCCACCATTGCTTCTCCATAGCTCGTAGGTTCATTGTTGTATAGCAACATGACCTTCAAGACAGGATTACTATACCACTCTGAAGTAGTACGCATCCTTGTCACTCTACGAGGTACGACAGTGACTTGATCTGAAACTTCATGATCACTATCATAAGCTTCTACATCAATTGGTGTAGGCACCACAGGAACAACTTCTTGTGCCCTGCTACACACTAGTTGAAGTGACGGTTCAATAACCTCATCAAGTCTCCACCATCCTCCCACTCAATTCTTTCGAGACAAACTTTTCCTCGAGAAAGGATCCGATTCAAGAAACAATCCCTATTGCTTTCGGATCTGAATTAGGAGGTATACCCAACTATTTTTGGGTGTCCTATGAAGATGCATTTTATCCGCTTTGGGTTCGAGCTTATCAACCTGAAACTTTTTCACATAAGCGTCGCAGCCCCAAACCTTTAAGAAATGACAACTTAGGTTTCTCCAAACCATAGTTCAAACGGTGTCGTCTCAACGGAATTACATGGTGCCCTATTAAAGTGAGTGCGGTTGTCTCTAATGCCTAACCCATGAACGATAGTGGTAATTTGATAAGAGACATCATGGTACGCACCATATCCAATAGGGTGCAACTATGATGTTCGGACACACCATCACACTATGGTGTTCCAAGCGGTATTAATTGTGAAACAATTTCCACAGTGTCTTAATTGCGTGACAAAGCTCGTAACTCAGATACTCATCTCTATGATCATATCATAGACATTTTATCCTCTTGTCACGATGATCTTCAACTTCACTCTGAAATTACTTGAACCATTCAATAATTCAGACTTGTGTTTCATCAAGTAAATATACTCAGTATCTACTCAAATCATCCGTGAAGTAAGAACATAACGATATCCACCGCGTGCCTCAGCACTCATTGGACTGCACACATCAAAATGTATTACTTCCAACAAGTTGCTTTCTTGTTCCATTTTACTGAAAACGAGGCTTTTAGTCATCTTGCCCATGTGGTATGATTTGCATGTCTCAAGTGATTCAAAATCAAGTGAGTCCAAACGGTCCATTTGCATGGAGTTTCTTCATGCATATACACCAATAGACATGGTTCGCATGTCTCAAACTTTTCAAAACGAGTGAGTCCAAAGATCCATCAACATGGAGCTTCTTCATGCGTTTTATACCAATATGACTCAGTGCCACAAGTATGTGGTACTATCATTACTATCTTATATCTTTTGGCTTGAATATGTGTATCACTATGATCGAGATTCAATAAACCATTCATTTTAGGTGCAACACCAGTGAAGGTATTATTCAAATAAACAGAGTAACCATTATTCTCCTTAAATGAACAACCGTATTGCGATAGACATAATCCAATCATGTCTATGCTCAACGCAAATGCCAAATAACAATTATTTAGGTTTAACACCAATCTCGATGGTAGAGGGAGCGTGCGATGCTTGATCACATCAACCTTGGAAACACTTCCAACACATATCGTCAGCTCACCTTTAGCTAGTCTCCGTTTATTCCGTAGCTTTTATTTCGAGTTACCAACACTTAGCAACCGAACCGGTATCTAATACCCTGGTGCTACTAGGAGTACTAGTAAAGTACACATTAACATAATGTATATCCAATATACTTCCGTCGACCTTGCCTGCCTTCTTATCTACTAAGTATCTAGGGTGGTTCTGCTTTAGTGTCCGTTCCTCTCATTACAGAAGCACTTAGTCTCGGGTTTGTGTTCAACCTTGGGTTTTCACTAGAGCAGCAACTGTTTTGCCGTTTCATAAAGTATCCCTTCTTGCCCTTGCCCTTCTTGAAACTAGTGGTTTTACCAACCATCAACAATTGATGCTCCTTCTTGATTTCTACTTTCACGGTGTCAAACATCGCGAATATCTCAAGGATCATCATATCTATCCCTGATATGTTATAGTTCATCACGAAGCTCTAGCAACTTGGTGGCAATGACTTTGGAGAAACATCACTATCTCATCTGGAAGATCAACTCCCACTCGATTCAAGTGATTGTTGTACTCAGACAATATGAGCACAAGCTCAACGATTGAGCTTTTCTCCCTTAGTTAGGCTAAGAAAATTGTCGAAGGTCTTATACCTCTTGACGTGGGCACGAGCCTAAAATCCCAATTTTAGCCCTCGAAACATCTCACATGTTCCGCGACGTTTCGAAATCATCTTTGGTGCCTCATCTCTATACCGTTTAACTGAACTATCATGTAGTTATCAAAACGTGTATGTCAAATGTCCGCAACATCCACAGACGACGTTTGAGGTTCAGCACACCGAGCGGTGCATTAAGGACATAAGCCTTCTATGAAGCAATGAGGACAATCCTCAGTTTACGGACCCAGTCCGCATAATTGCTACTATCAACTTTATTTTCTCTAGGAACATATCTAAAACAGTAGAACTAAAGCGCGAGCTACGACATAATTTGCAAGAATCTTTTTGACTATGTTCAGGATAATTAAGTTCATCTTACGAACTCCCACTCAGATAGACATCCCTCTAGTCATCTAAGTGATTACATGATCCGAGTCAACTAGGCCGTGTCCGATCATCATGTGAGACGGACTAGTCATCATTGGTGAACATATTCATATTGATCGTATCCACTATACGACTCATGCTCGACCTTTCGGTCTCTTGTGTTCTGAGGCCATGTCTGTACATGCTAGGCTCGGCAAGTCAACCTAAGTGTTTCGCGTGTGTAAATCTGGCTTACACCCGTTGTATGTGAACATTAGAATCTATCACACCCGATCATCACGTGGTGCTTCGAAACAACGAACTTTCACAACGGTGCACAGTTAGGGGGAACACTTTCTTGAAATTTTAATGAGGGATCATCTTATTTACTACCGTCGTTCTAAGCAAATAAGATGCATAAACATGATAAACATCACATGCAATCAAAAAGTGACATGATATGGCCAATATCATTTTGCTCCTTTTGATCTCCATCTTCGGGGCTCCATGATCATCATTGTCACCAGCATGACACCATGATCTCCATCATCATGATCTCCATCATCGTGTCTCCATGAAGTTGTCTCGCCAACTATTACTTCTACTACTATGGCTAACGGTTTAGCAATGAAGTAAAGTAATTACATGGCGTTGTTCAGTGACATGCAGGTCATACAATAAATAAAGACAACTCCTATGGCTCCTGCCGGTTGTCATACTCATCGACATGCAAGTCGTGATTCCTATTACAAGAACATGATCAATCTCATACATCACATATCATTCATCACATTCTTTTTGGCCATATCACATCAAATAGCATACCCTGCAAAAACAAGTTAGACATCCTCTAATTGTTGTTTGCATGTTTTACGTGGCTGCTATGGGTTTCTAGCAAGAACTTTTCTTACCTATGCAAAAACCACAACGTGATATGTCAATTTCTATTTACCCTTCATAAGGACCCTTTTCATCAAATCCGATCCGACTAAAGTGGGAGATACTGGCACCCGCTAGCCACCTTATGCAACAAGTGCATGTCAGTCGGTGGAACCTGTCTCACGTAAGAGTAAGTGTAAGGTCGGTCCGGGCCGCTTCATCCCACAATACCGTCGAAACAAGATTGGACTAGTAACGGTAAGCATATTGAACAAAATCAACGCCCACAACTACTTTGTGTTCTACTCGTGCATAGAATCTACGCAATAGACCTAGCTCATGATGCCACTGTTGGGGAACGTAGCAGAAATTCAAAATTTTCCTACGAGTCACCAAGATCTATCTATGGAGAGACTAGCAACGAGAGAGAGGAGAGTGCATCTACATACCCTTGTAGATCGCTAAGCGGAAGCGTTCAAGAGAACGGGGTTGAAGGAGTCGTACTCGTCATGATCCAAATCACTGGAGATCCTAGTGCCGAACGGACGACACCTCCGCGTTCAACACACGTACAGCCCGGTGACGTCTCCCATGCCTTGATCCAGCAAGGAGAGAGGGAGAGGTTGGGGAAGACTCCGTCCAGTAGCAGCACAACGTCATGGTGGTGATGGAGGAGCGTGGTATTCCAGCAGGGCTTCGCCAAGCACCGCGAGATATGAGGAGAAAGAGAGGTAGGGCAGCGCCAGGGAGAGGTGGAAACTCTTGTCTCTGGCAGCCCCAAAACCTCAAGTATATATAGGGGAGAGGG